>NC_136267.1:190371439-190401439 GCF_964187855.1 Myxine glutinosa | reverse complement strand
CTGATCATGTGCTTGTCAAAGTGGACATCTCTCTGGCCATTCTCAGAGAGCCTCCTCAGCGTCGACGAGTCTGGCATTTCACTCAGGCCGACTGGGACGGTCTTCAAGCAGCCATCAATCGTCTGGATTGGTCTCCCATCTCCACTGCCTCTGACATCAATTCTTCCTGGGAATTCTTCCAAAGCAAACTGATCTATCTCATGCACAGATTTATCCCATCTCGCCTTCAGTTGTCTTACCCTTCCTCCCGTCCATGGTACACTGAATCTTGTGGTGAGGCAGTTGCCCTGAAACAACTTGCCTTTGCCTCTTGGAAGGCTAATCCAACTGAAGGAAATCTCAGTTCCTTCCACCAAGCTCGGAACAAGTGTGTGTCTACCCTCAGGAGTGCCAGGAAGCACTATCTCTCCTCACTCAAGAATGAACTCTCAAACCTGTCTCCTTCCTCCAAATCCTGGTGGCGTCTGGTCAAATCCGTTTCTGGTGTTTGTTCCCCCTCCATCCCCTCCCTTACCTCAAATGGCCACACAGTTGACATCGCACGTGACAAAGCCGAATGCCTCAACTCTGTGTTTGCCTCAAAATCCTTAGTCCCAAACCCATCTCTCTCTGTTCCCACCTTTCCCAGTCGAACCAAACTGCTCCTGGACTCTGTGACCTTCTCTCCTGACAAGGTGGAGGAGTTTTTGTCAAACCTCGACTCTGATTCTGCAACTGGACCAGATGGCATCAGCCCACGGGTCCTAAAATCCTGCTCTGCCGCTCTATCTCACCCTCTCTCTGTTCTTTTCACCCTATCTTTTGCTCAAGGTCATCTGCCAGCATCCTGGAAATCAGCAAACATTACCGCTTTACACAAAAAAGGTGCAAAAACAGATCCTTGCAACTACAGACCAATCAGCCTGCTCCCAATTTTCAGCAAAGTCATGGAATCCATCATTGCTTCGGATATGAAATCTTTCCTCTTCTCCAATGGCTTGATCTCTGATCATCAATTTGGTTTCAGACCAGGTCACTCTACTCTGGACATGCTGCTTCTGCTGTCTCAACAATGGATGGAGGTCCTCAATGCCAAACAGGAAATCAGAGCTGTCTCCCTTGACATATCACGTGCCTTCGATACGGTCTGGCACCCAGCTCTGCTCACCAAACTCTCCTCCTATGGTATCCATGGAAATCTCCATGCATGGCTTGCGGACTTCCTCTCTGGTCGTAGTCAACGTGTGGCCCTGAATGGATTTCTCTCATCTCCCCTTCCCGTTCAGGCTGGAGTTCCCCAAGGCAGTGTGCTGGGCCCTGTGCTTTTTCTGGTCTTTATCAATGATCTCTCCGACTCTCTGGAAAATCCTCTGTATCTCTTTGCTGATGACTCCACTCTCTGCCGCTCCATTCCTCTTCCCTCAGATCGGCAGTCTGCAGCCTCCTCACTCTCTGAAGACCTGGACAAAATCACAGACTGGTCAAACATGTGGAACATGTCTTTCAATCCTGACAAATCTCACACTCTTACTATGTCTCTCCGAAAAGATCGACTGGACAACCCTCCCATCTACTTTCTCAACAATCCTCTCCAAGAAGTTCTGTCGCTCAAGCTTTTGGGTCTCACCATCTGCCATGATCTTTCTTGGGAAAACCACATTTCCAAGCTGGCCTCCAAAGCCAGTCGCCGACTGGGCATCCTCCGTCGTGCGAAGTCCTTCCTAGGCACACCTGAGCTCCTCACCACATACAAGGCTTTCATCCGCAGCTCAATGGAATACTGTTCTCCCCTATGGGCTGGTGCTCCTGCCTCACACCTGGCTCGGCTTCACGCTGTTGAATCCAAAGCTTTCAGAATCATTGGAATCTCCCGCGATGAAGCTATCTCTGAGGGCCTTTCACTCACTCACCGCAGGCAGGTAGGTGGTCTTTCTGTCTTCTACCGACTCCTCTCCGGCCTTGCTCCCCCAGCTCTCTCTGTGCTCTGTCCCCCAAATATTCCTACAGGTCGCACAAGATCTGCCAGCCACCCTCTGATGGTTAAACTGCCGAAATCTCGGCTCTCTGCTCACCTTCACTCTTTCATTCCTCTTTTCTCCCGCCTCTGTAACAAACTCCCACACTCACTTCAATCACACTCCTCCCTCCAGGTCTTCAAAACAGCTGTTCACCACCATCTCTTATCTTCCCCCATCCAAAACCTTGATCTTTTCTACCCCCACTAATTCACCCCAGATCCACCTTGTTTGAAATTCCAACTTCTTTCCTGGAAGTCTTGGCATTGTCCATATGTTTTATACCTCTCCCACCCCCCCCCCCCCCTTCCCATGCCTCCCTCCCAAAGCCCTCTCCCTCCCAAAGCCCTCTCCCTCCCACAGTTCTCTCGATGTGTCCATGTCTCTCGGTCCCTGCTCTCAAATGTTGCGTTTGTGTCCTTCCCCCTCTCTCCCCATCTTGTCTACCGCTCCCGATGTTATTTGTTTTGTGTGTCTGTTTGTCTTTCTGTGTGATTAATGTTCGCTCTTTCACGAGCCTCGATCTTGTATACAAAAATAATAATAATAATAATAATAATAATAATCCACAATGTTGAATCCATGTTCAATGGTAATGTTATATAGCTAGATGTTCATAAGTCCATTAATCCACAATGTTGAATCCATCTTCAATGGTAATGTTAAATAGCTAGATGTTCATAAGTCCATTAATCCACAATGTTGAATCCATGTTCAATGGTAATGTTATATGGCTAGATGTTCATAAGTCCATTAATCCACAATGTTGAATCCATGTTCAATGAAAATGTTATACAGCTAGATGTTCATAAGTCCATTAATCCACAATCTTCAATCCATGTTCAATGAAAATGTTATACAGCTCGATGTTCATAAGTCCATTAATCCATAATCTTGAATCCATCTAAAATGAAAATGTTATATAGCTAGATGTTCATAAGTCCATTAATCCATAATCTTGAATCCATCTAAAATGAAAATGTTATATAGCTAGATGTTCATAAGTCCATTAATCCATAATCTTGAATCCATCTTCAATGAAAATGTTATATAGCTAGATGTTCATAAGTCCATTAATCCACAATCTTGAATCCATCTTCAATGAAAATGTTATATAGCTAGATGTTCATAAGTCCATTAATCCAAAATCTTGAATCCATCTAAAATGAAAATGTTATGTAGCTAGATGTTCATAAGTCCATTAATCCATAATCTTGAATCCATCTTCAATGAAAATGTTATATACCTAGATGTTCATAAGTCCATTAATCCATAATCTTGAATCCATCTTCAATGAAAATGTTATATAGCTAGATGTTCATAAGTCCATTAATCCAAAATCTTGAATCCATCTAAAATGAAAATGTTATATAGCTAGATGTTCATAAGTCAATTAATCCACAATGTTGAATCCATCTTCAATGAAAATGTTATATAGCTAGATGTTCATAAGTCCATTAATCCATAATCTTGAATCCATCTAAAATGAAAATGTTATATGGCTGGATGTTCATAAGTCCATTAATCCACAATCCTGAATCCATCTTCAATGGTAATGTTATATAGCTAGATGTTCATAAGTCCATTCATCCACAATCTTTGAATCCATCTTCAATGAAAATGTTATATAGCTAGATGTTCATAAGTCCATTAATCCAAAATCTTGAATCCATCTAAAATGAAAATGTTATATGGCTAGATGTTCATAAGTCCATTAATCCACAATGTTGAATCCATCTTCAATGAAAATGTGATATGGCTGGATGTTCATAAGTCCATTAATCCACAATTTTGAATCCATCTTCAATGAAAATGTTATATAGCTAGATGTTCATAAGTCCATTAATCCACAATCTTGAATCCATCTTCAATGAAAATGTTATATAGCTAGATGTTCATAAGTCCATTAATCCACAATCTTCAATGGTAATGTTATATAGCTAGATGTTCATAAGTCCATTAATCCACAATCTTGAATCCATCTTCAATGAAAATGTTATATAGCTAGATGTTCATAAGTCCATTAATCCACAATCTTTGAATCCATCTGCAATGAAAATGTTATATAGCTAGATGTTCATAAGTCCATTAATCCACAATCTTGAATCCATCTTCAATGGTAATGTTATATAGCTAGATGTTCATAAGTCCATTAATCCACAATCTTGAATCCATCTTCAATGAAAATGTTATATAGCTCGATGTTCATAAGTCCATTAATCCACAATCTTGAATCCATCTTCAATGAAAATGTTATATAGCTAGATGTTCATAAGTCCATTAATCCACAATCTTTGAATCCATCTTCAATGAAAATATTATATAGCTAGATGTCAATAAGTCCATTAATCCACAATCTTGAATCCATCTTCAATGGTAATATTATATAGCTAGATGTCAATAAGTCCATTAATCCACAATCTTGAATCCATCTTCAATGAAAATGTTATATAGCAAGATGTTCATAAGTCCATTAATCCACAATCTTTGAATCCATCTTCAATGGTAATGTTATATAGCTAGATGTTTATAAGTCCATTAATCCACAATCTTGAATCCATCTTCAATGAAAATGTTATATAGCTAGATGTTCATAAGTCCATTAATCCACAATCTTTGAATCCATCTTCAATGAAAATATTATATAGCTAGATGTTTATAAGTCCATTAATCCACAATCTTTGAATCCATCTTCAATGGTAATGTTATATAGCTAGATGTTCATAAGTCCATTAATCCACAATCTTTGAATCCATCTTCAATGGTAATGTTATATAGCTAGATGTTTATAAGTCCATTAATCCACAATCTTGAATCCATCTTCAATGAAAATGTTATATAGCTAGATGTTCATAAGTCCATTAATCCAAAATCTTGAATCCATCTAAAATGAAAATGTTATATGGCTAGATGTTCATAAGTCCATTAATCCACAATCTTGAATCCATCTTCAATGAAAATGTTATATAGCTAGATGTTCATAAGTCCATTAATCCACAATCTTCAATCCATCTTCAATGGTAATGTTATATAGCTAGATGTTCATAAGTCCATTAATCCACAATCTTGAATCCATCTTCAATGAAAATGTTATATAGCTAGATGTTCATAAGTCCATTAATCCACAATCTTCAATCCATGTTCAATGATAATGTTATATAGCTAGATGTTCATAAGTCCATTAATCCACAATCTTGAATCCATCTTCAATGAAAATGATATATGTAGCTAGATGTTCATAAGTCCATTAATCCACAATCTTGAATCCATCTTCAATGAAAATGATATATGTAGCTAGATGTTCATAAGTCCATCAGTCCACAATCTTGAATTTTTTTTTTTTTTAGGGTTAGGGTTAGGGTTAGGCTTAGGGTTAGATTGAAGATAAGGAGGGGATGGAGGGGGAACAAACACCAGAAATTGATTTGACCAGACGCCACCAGGATTTGGAGGAGGGAGACAGGTTTGAGAGTTCAGTCTTGAGCGTAGAGATAGTGCCTCCTGGCACTCCTGAGGGTAGACACACACTTGTTCTGAGCTTGGTGGAAGGAACTGAGATTGCCCTCAGTTGGATTAGCCTTCCAAGAGGCAAAGGCAAGTTGTTTCAGGGCAACTGCCTCACCACAAGATTCAGTGTACCATGGACGGGAGGAAGGGTAAGACAACTGAAGACAAGATGGGATAAATCTGTGCACAAGAGAGAGCAGCTTACTTTGGAAGAATTCTCAGGAAGAGTTGATGTCAGAGGCAGTAGAGATGGAAGAACAGTCCAGATGGTTGATGGCTGCTTGAAGACCGTGCCAGTCGGCCTGAGTGAAATGCCAGACTCGTTGATGCTGAGGAGGCTCTCTGAGAATGGCCAGAGAGATGTCCACTTTAACAAGCACATGGTCAGATGAACCGATTGGAGCAGAAGAAGAGCAGCAGACATTAGCAGGGAAGTTAGTCATAACCAAGTCTAGAAGAAAAGATGCTCCGTTGACTGAGATCCGGGTCAGGAAATTGACAGATTGTGTCAGTCCCAAAGAGTCGAAGAAGTCCTTTGCTGAGGTGCCATGACTGGTGAGAGAGGAACCCACACCCAGCCAGCTGGTATGATGACAGTTGAAATCACCACATATGAGAAAGAGAGAGCTGGGATGAGTGGATAGAAGTTGGTCCATGTTGTCAGCCAGCGAAATGTAAATGGAGTCATCACTGTTTGGGGGACGGTACAGAACACATATGAACAAAAGGTGGGAGTGGAGAGAAAGCCGAAGCCAGAGATACTACTGGGGGTGGGGTGGATAGAGGGCAGTGCAAGGAGAGTGAGGAAGATCGTTTTTTATAAAGATAGCAACCCCACCACCAGGACGAGGCTCAGGTCTATCATACCGGAGGAGGGAGTAACCAGGAAGCTACATTAAGGAATCAGAGACATCATGAAGGTGGAAAGTTTCTGTTGAGCAGATTATGTCTGGATTGTCAGAAGCAACCTGAATGGAGAGATCAATCAGGTTTGAGCGAAGGCCCCGGATGTTTGAGGTCCATGCCATTAAGGAAGAGGTAGTGGGAGCATCGGGTGCAGGGCAGGGGAGGGGTAGGGTAAGATATGGGGTGAAAGGGGGAGGTCGGGAGAGCTGTTGATAGTGTGTCAGAGATTGCAGAAGAGTTCGGAGAAGGAAGGATGTGGAGGACAAAAGGATTGATTGTGATGGGATGAGGCACAGTGAGGGGTTGTTTGAAGGGTGGGGGGCAGAGCAAAGTAGACTGTTGGAGGATGTGGAGATGAAGTGGGGAGGAGGCAGCTTTGAGGAGAAGGGGGGAGAATTGGAGAAAGATGGTCGGTGGAGATTTGAAGGGAAGTGGCGAGGAGGGAAGTTTTGAATGGTAGGGGGGAGGGGGAGATTTGAAGTGGAGGGGCAAGGGGGGAGATTTGGAGGGGAGGAGCGAGGGGAGTGAATTGAAAGGGAGGGGTGAGGGGGAGTTTTGAAGGGGAGGGGTGGGGGGGAAGTTTTGAAGGGGTGGGGGGGAAGCTTTGAAGGGGAGGGATGGGGGGGGGGAAGTTTTGAAGGGGAGGGGTGAGGGGGAAGTTTTGAAGGGGAAGGATGAGGGGGGAGATTTGAAGGGGGGGGGGGGTGTTGGGAGATTTGGAGGGGAGGAGGGAGTTTAGGAGGGGAGGTGCTAGGGGGGAGTTTAGGAGGGGAGGGGTGAGGGGGGAGAATTGAAAGGGAGGGGGAGTTTAGGAGGGGTGAGGGGGGAGAATTGAAAGGGAGGGGTGAGGAGGAGTTTAGGAGGGGAGGGGTGAGGGGAGAATTGAAAGGGAGGGGTGAGGGGGAGTTTAGGAGGTGAGGAGGGAGGGGGGAGAATTGAAAGGGAGGGGTGAGGAGGTTTGCACGGTGTCAAGCTGAGCAAGACGCGAGGCAGGGGCTCTTGCGCAGAGGAGAGAGTAGTTCTGCAACAAGCTGTGGATATGAGTTTTCTTTTGCAAAGAACGACTTTACACGATGGAGGATGCATAGTCGGTGGCTGGCTTTGGAAGCCAACTTTGAAATGTGGTTTACTCACAAAATATCAGGGCTGATGGTAAGACCCAGGATTTTGAATGAATGAACTTCCTAAAGATGATTGTAAAGAAAGTAGATAGGAGGGTATCGTTTCGGAGAGAGATAGTGAGAGTGTGAGATTTGTCAGGATTGAAAGACATATTCCAAGTGTTTGACCAGGTTGTGATTTTGCAAGGTTTGAAGAGGATGGAGCCCACCTGTCTGAGGGATGACACGGCACAGGGTGGAGTGATCAGCAAATCGATAAAGAGGATTTTCCACAGAGTCAGAGCGATCATTGAAGATCAGTAATATGACTGCGCCCAGAAAACTGCCTTGGGCCACTCCAGCCTTAACAGAGAGAGAGGAGATTAAAGGATTCCATTGAGTGACACATGTTGGCTCCGAGTCGAGGAAGTCAGTAAGTCATGTGTAGAGTTGGCCTTGGATGCCTTCGGCAGAGAGTTTGCAGAGTAAGGCAGGATACCAGACTCTATCAAAAGCACGAGATATGTCCAGAGAGACGGCCCTGATCTCAGGTCTGACATGAGGGCCTCCATCCATCGTTGGGAGAGTAGAAGCAGCATGTCCAAGGTGGAGTGACCTGGTCTGAAACCAAATTGGTGATGTGAGATGAGGTTAGAGGCAAAGGAAGGATCAACTGTGGTGATGGATTCCATGATCTTGCTGATTATTGGAAGTAAGCTATTAGGTCTGTGGTTAAGGGGATCAGTCTTTGCACCTTTTTACCCTCTATGTTTTCACCCTTGTCTGTGTGTTTGTTTGCCTGTGAGCAGGATATCTCAAAAGGTTGTGGACAGATTCGGCCAAAATTTGGTGGAGAAGTTGGGTTTGTGACAAGGATGAATTGTTTCGATTTTGGTGAAGATTCAGAACCATAACGGGATACTATAATTTTTACAGTGATTATTCACCATTGAGAGATCGGGCCAAAAACAATACACAGTAACATATATCAAGGGGTTATGGAAGCATTCGGACGAAACTTGGTGGACAGGTTGGGTGGGAGCGTGACGAGGAAGAATTGATGCGCTTTTGGTGAAGATCCGAATCCGGATACGAGAATTTTAAAATCACGTCATGCGTTGATTGTGCCGGATTTCTTAGCAGATGGAGGATGACCTCGGGCAAAGATTGGGTGAAAAGGGCAGAGAGAGAAAATGCAAGGGCAGCAGAGTAGGTTTTTAGGACACGTGAGGTGATGCCATCTGTTTCAGTAGCAAAGTCGGAGTCGAGGGTTGAAAGAACCTGAACGAGGGTTGACATGGTTTTGTCAGGAGCGAAAGACACAGAGTCCAGGAGCAGTTAGGCACAAATCACAGGGAAGGATGAGTACCGAGAGTGAGGGGTTAGGGACGCGAGATTTTGAAGCAAACCCAGAATTGAGGCATTCGGCCTTCTCACGAGCGAAGTCAGCTGTGGTGCCATTTGAAGAGAGGAAAGAGATGGAAGGGGAGCGTACTCCAGAGACAGACTTGACAAGGTACTACCAGGTTTTAGCGGAGGGAGCCAAGTTTGAAAGTTCATTCTTGAGGTTGGACAGCTGATGTTTCCTGGCTCTCCTGAGAGTGGACACACACTTGTTCCGAGCTTGGTGGAAGGAACTGAGATTTCCCTCGATCGGATTAGCCTTCCAGGAGGAGAAGGCAGGTCGTTTTCCAGCAACTGCCTCATCACATGATTCATTGTACCACGGGCGGGAAGAACAGTTGGATAATTGAGGACGAGACGGGATGAATCTCCCGTCGCTCACAAAGAAATAGCCTCCTCTGTGCCCAAGATACTTTTATTTCCTTGTAAATGTTTTGGTCAATTTTGAACCACCTCGTGTTGTTCAATCTTTGGGCCATGCAGTATATGACTACAGTCCATTTATCAATACTTCTTATACATGTACTTACATGTTACATGTACTTCTGTACTTACATGTGTGTTATATCTCTCCAAATGTTATCTTGATAAAATTATCCATTGAAGCCGTTTATAAAGTCTTGCAGTTTAATAATGCAGAGCATCACACGTCAAGTTGAGTATTTTGATTGTATTACGAAGTGGCTTGAGTACATGTGATGGTTTTTATTTTTGCTATTTGTTGAGGTAGATTTTCATACCTTGTTCTTCCTCTTTGCCATTATTGGAGTTTCCTGCATCATGCAAGCTCTTTTTGATGAAGGCCTTGTCTTGCAACTCCTTATCCTCCCTTTGTTCCTTTTCCTTGGAAGCCCTTTCTTCATCATCTTGCTTCTTTTGCTCTTTTTCTTCATCATCACGAGCTTCTGCTTCTCTTCTACTTTTCTCCTCGGCCTCTATAAAAAAATTCCAAGTAAAGTTTTAAAATACAAACCGAGTAGTTTGTTAGAGTTCTCCACAAGGATATATATATATATATATATACATACATACATACATACATACATACACACACACATGTATATGCATATATATGGTTACGGAACCGGAGTACGGCACTCCCCTTAGCAAGGGGGGAGGGGGGGGTTAATCCCCTTGTCTTGTTAAGCTGGCCGTCTCCGTTCCTGGAACTATCCCGCTCCTTTGTGGGGTGGGATTGGCCAAGGTGATTGGTCAAGGGATTCCCGGACACCTCCGCCAATCCCTCCACAAAGCAGGTGGATGGCCCCGCTCGAATCTCCGTACTTACTTTTTCCACATGTGAAATTTGCATTTATGTTTATTTAAATTATACAATGGACTACAAAATGTAAATGTTTCATGATATTTGTTATATTATATCACCTTTATCCATCAATATTGTTGAAATGAAGATCAAATAGCTGTATGTTGAAATATGTTGAAAACGTCAAAACTTTACAATGGGTGTACTTACTTTTTCACGTGACTGTATATCTAATATCAGCACTTCACTTCCGGTCCCTCGAGTGAGGAGGCTTGCTTTGATCTCTCCGTGACATCGAAGTTTGAGTATTTTCCCATTCGTGTCTTTGTCAAATTTCCACTGGTTATTTTATTGTGTATGTGTTATTGTGTTTCTAGTAAGTTTTGGTTTTGTAATTATTGCAAACATGTGTGTAATTAGTCGTTTTTTTTCGCACCTTATGTGTGGCCTGGTCCCTCTAGGCTCCCTCCCCCTGTAGGTATTTTGTGAATATAAGTTCTTTCCTTCGCTGTATTTGCTTGTTTCTTTGATTGTCTTTTCTCCCCCTATCTCCCACGAATATCTTGCCCTTTGTCTAACGTTTTAAATATATATAAAAAAAAAAAAAAAACTTTATTATTTGCTTCTCTCCTTGCGGACATGTGCTTGTTCTCTCGCCCCCTTGTCTCGCCTTGTGCCCCGCCCCCTTTCTCTCCTTTTTCTGCCACCTCTCCAGCCTTTCCAACTCTAGTTTCCTCCACACTCGTTCAACCCATTCTCCTTCTTTCTCAAATCCATGTCCTCACTCCAGGGACTTTTACCAGATTGTTTTTCATGGTTTTGTTTAAATATTATTGAAATATGTTTAAACTTTCCCCTTCAGTGGTTTATTACGACACGCTGTTTTTCTTCCTATTGAAAAGGCGTTTTTCAATTTCCTCTACAATTCATTCCACTTAAAAAGAATTCAATCTATGACAGTCCTTCCTTTCTACATTCTCGAAACTCACCTTCATTCCACCCCTCCTCTATCGTTTTTAAACGGATCTCTGACTTGAAAATCACAATAAACCCAGTTTGTAATAAATGTTCGTTTTTCATGAATCATCCATTTTCTAAACTCCCCCCCTCACCCCTCTCCTCCTAAACTCCCCCTCACCCCTCTCCTCCTAAACTCCCCCTCACCCCTCTCCTCCTAAACTCCCCCCTAAACTCTCCCTTTCAATTCTCCCCCCTCTCCCCTCCCCTTAACCCCCCCCCCCCCCCCCCGCAACCCCACCCCCTTCAAATCTCCCCCCTCTACTATATTTTTCCAATTCTCCCCCCTGCCCCTCCCCCCTCCCCCCTCCTCCTCAAAGCTGCCTCCTCCCCACTTCGTCTCCCTTCTATCTCATACCTCCACCTCCTCCAACCTACTTTTCTCAGCCCTCCGTCAGACAACCCCTCACTGTGCCTCATCCCATCACCATCAAACCTTTTGTCCTCCTCATCCTTCCCTTTCTTAAGCCTGGTGTTGGCTTAGTGGTTAGGGTGTTGGCTTGGGAGTTTGAATCCCAGTCGATTGCTGAATTAACGCCAGGGGGGTTGACTCAACCTGTTCATCCTTCCGAGGTCGGCAAATTGAGTACCAGCTTGCTGGGATGAATGATATCCCGGTGTGTACCCCGATTTAGAATAGGTACACCGTATCCCTGTGCATCATAAGAGGCGACTAAGGGTTGGCGTCAGGAAGGGCATCCGGCCATAAAAACATTGCCTCAAGCAGGGAACCATGATTGTCATGGGAACCGCAAGGCCAACCCCCACTCTAGCGGGGAAAATTGCCTTAAAAGGATCATTCATTCATTCATCCTTCCCTTTCTTGTAACTCTTTTGCACTCTCTGACACACGATCAACAGATCTCTCAACCTCCCCCTCTCACGCTTCACCTTACCCTACCCCTCCCCTGTCCTGCCCCGATGCTCCCCCTCCCTCTTCCTTAATGGTATGGACCTCAAACATCCAGGGCCTTCGCTCAAACCTGATTTTATCTCTCCATACAGGTTGCTTCTGACAAACCAGACGTAAATTGCGAAACAGAAACGTTCCTCCTTCAAGATGTCTCTGATTCCTTAATATCTCTTCCTGGTTACTCCCTCCTCCGGTATGATAGACCTGAGCCTCGTCCTGGTGGTGGGGTTGCTATTTTTATCAAAAACTCTCTTCCTCAATCTCCTTGCACTGCCCTCTCTCCACCACACCCCCAGGTGTACCTCTGGCAACGGCTTCCTCTCCGCTCCCACCTTTTGTTCATATGTGTTCTGTACCGTCCTCCAAACAGTGATGACTCCATTTACATGTCGCTGTCTGACAACATGGACCAACTTCTATCCACTCATCCCAACTCCCTTTTCCTCATATGTGGCGACTTCAACTGTCATCATGCCAGCTGGCTGTGTGTGGGTACCTCTTCCACCAGTCAAGGCACCTCAGCAAAGGACTTATGTGACTCACTGGGACTGACACATTCTGTCAATTTCCCGACCCGGATCTTAGACAACAGAGCATCTTCTCTTCTAGGCTTGGTCATGACAAACTTCCCTGCAAATATCTGCTGCTCTTCTTCTGCTCCAATCGGTTCTTCTGATCATTTGCTTGTTAAAATGGAAATCTCTCTGGCCATTCTCAGAGAGCCTCCTCAGCATCGACAAGTCTGGCATTTCACTCAGGCCGACTGGCACGGTCTTCAAGCAGCCATCAATCATCTGGACTGGTCTCCCATCTCTCCTGCCTCTGACATAAACTCATCCGGGGAATTCTTCCAAAGTAAGCTGCTCTCTCTTATGCACAAATTTATCCCATCTCGTCTTCAGTTGTCATACCCTTCCTCCCGTCCATGGCACACTGAATCTTGTGGTGAGGCAGTTGCCCTGAAACAACTTGCCTTTGCCTCTTGGAAGGCTAATCCAACTGAAGGCAATCTCAGTTCCTTCCACCAATCTCGGAACAAGTGTGTGTCTACCCTCATGAGAGCGAGGAAACAATATCTCTCTACTCTCAAGACTGAACTCTCAAACCTGTCTCCTTCCAAATCCTGGTGGTGTCTGGTTAAATCTGTTTCTGGTGTTTGTTCCCTCTCCGTCCCCTCCTTTACCTCAAATGGCTGCACAGTTGACACCGCACGTGACAAAGCCGAATGCCTCAACTCTGTGTTTGCCTCAAAATCTTGTGTCCCAAACCCATCTCTTTCTGTACCCACCTTACCCAGTCGAACCCAGCTGCTCCTGGACTCTGTGTCCTTCTCTGTGTCATGAAATCCATCATTGCTTCAGATATCAAATCCTTCCTCTTCTCCAATGGCTTGATCTCTAATCATCAATTTGGTTTCAGACCAGGTCACTCTACTCTGGACATGCCTCTTCTGCTGTCTCAACAATGGATGGAGGTCCTCAATGCCAAACGGGAAATCAGAGCTGTCTCCATTGACATATCACATGCCTTCGATACGGTCTGGCACTCCGCTCTGCTCACCAAACTCTCTTCCTATGGTATCCATGGAAATCTCCACTCGTGGCTTGCGGACTCCCTCTCTGGTCATAGTCAATGTGTGGCCCTGAATGGATTTCTCTCATCTCCCCTTCCTGTTCAGGCTATAGTTCCCCAAGGCAGTGTTCTGTGCCCTGTGCTTTTTCTAGTCTTCATTAATGATCTCTCAGAACCCTGGTGTTGGGCTAGCGGCTAGGGTGCCGGCTTAGGATCCGAGGATCCTGGGTTCGAATCCCGGTCGATCGCTGAATTAACGCCAAGGGGGTTGACTCAGCCTGTCATCCTTCCGAGGTCGGCAAATTTGAGTACCAGTTCACTGGTAATTCCCTGTTTGTCGTTAAAGGCGGCAAAAAGGGTTGGCGTCAGGAAGGGCATCCGGCCGTAAAACATTGCTTCAAAAAGGGGAACAAAAAAACAACAACAACCACGGTCCCCGAAAAAGGCCAACCCCCGCTTTGCGGGGAAAAATGGCTTCTAAAGGTGGTTTATTAATGATCTCTCAGACTCTCTGGAAAATCCTCTCCTTCTCTTTGCTGTTGACTCCACTCTCTGCTGCTCTATACCTCATCCCTCAGATCGGCAGTCTGCAGCCTCCTCATTTTCTGCAAACTTGGACAAAATCACAGACTGGTCAAACAAGTGGAACATGTCTTTCAATCCTGACAAATCTCACACTCTTACAATGTCTCTCCGAAAAGACCGACTGGACAACCATCACATCTACTTTCTGAACAATCCTCTTGAAGAAGTTCTGTCACTCAAGCTTTTGGGTCTCACTATCTGCCATGATCTTTCCTGGGAAAACCACATTTCCAAGCTAGCCTTCAAAGCCAGTTGCTGACTAGGCATCCTCCGTCGTGCGAAGTCCTTCCTTGGCACACTTGGCACACACGCTTGGCACACACACTGACTAGGCATCCTCACCACGTACAAGGCTTTCATCCGCAGCTCAATGGAATACTGCTCTCCCCTCTGGGCTGGTGCTCCTGCCTCACACCTAGCTTGTCTTCACGCTGTGGAAACCAAAGCTTTCAGACTCATTGGAATCTCCCGCGATGAAGCTGATTCTGAGGGCCTTTCACTCACTCACCGCAGGCAGGTAGGTGGTCTTTCTGTCTTCGACCGACTCCTATCCGTCCTAGCTCCCCCAGCTCTATCTGTGCTCTGTTCCCCAAATATTCCCACAGGTCACACAAGATCTACGAGTAACCCTCTGCTGGTGAAACTACCAAAATCAAGACTCTCTATTCACCTTCACTCTTTCATTCCTCTTTTCTCCCGCCTCTGGAACAAATTCCCTCACTCTCTTCAATCCCACTCTTCCCTCTTTAAAACAGCTGTTCACCACCATCTCTTTTATGCTCCCATCCAAAACCTTGATCTTTTCTACCCCCGTTAATTCACCCCAGATCCACTTTTTTGAAATACCAACTTCTTTCCTGGAAGTCCTAGCAGTTTCCATGTGTTTTATCCCTCTCCCACCCCCCACCGCCTTCTCATGCCTCCTCCCTCTAAGCCCTCTCCCTCCCACAGATATCCCTATGTCCCTGTTGTACTTGTTTGCTTCCCTCTCTCTCCCCATCTTGGCTTCCGCTCCCTTTATTGTATGTTTTGTGTTTCCGTTTTTCTTTTTTTGTGATTAATGTTAGCTTTTACACGAGCCTCGATCTTGTTTGCAAAAAAAAAAAAGAATGTATGTATATATATATATATATATATATATATATATATATATATACATACATATATACAATTTTTTTTTTTTTTTTAATAAACGAATTGAATTCCTGCGTGGAGCTGGTGTGAAAAATTCTGACTCAACCCGGGACTCGAACCAGGGACCTCCATCCCTTATGCGGTGACAGCCCACTGTGCTATTGAGCCATCCGAATCTCCTCAGAAATTTTCCACACTTAACACTGCGAGCTTTATAATGGCTGATGTCTTACATGCCTGCTCAGCAGACCCCATATTTGAGCGTAAGTATATGCATGCATATGTACGTGTGTGCAAGTATATGTAGAAGTGCATTGGAGATCAACTCATCTGCAATTTTTAATAAACAGGAATTTTTTTCTTGCGTTGGGCTACTGTGAAAAATCACTTGCGTGGTGACAGCCCACTGCGCTATTGAGCCAACTGAATCTCTGTGTGTGTGTGTATATGTATACATATTATATATATATATATATATATATATATATATATATATATATATATATATATATATATATATATATATGTATATATATATATATATATGTATATATATATATATATATGTGTATATATACATATATATATATATATGTATATATATACAGTGAAACCTTGACTTACGAGTGCACCAACTTACGAGTTTTCCGAGATACGAGCCGTCGCTCGGGCGGTTTTTTGCTTTGAGATGCGAGCCGAGATTTGAGTTACGAGCTTACGCCACCCGCCACCAGGTGGCCCAACGAGCGTTCCGGTCACGTGGTTATCTTGCCGTGCAAGCATCTCTGCCGTATATCGCTGCTGCTTTGTTTTCGCATGTTGGTTATTTTGGAAAATTTCTTAGTTTTAACCATGGGTCCTAAGAAATTGAGTGCCAAGGGCAGTACTGAGAAGAAGAAGAGGATGATGTGCTTGGATATATAACACGCAATCGTCGAAAAACATGAGCGAGGTGTGCGTGTTGTCGACTTGGCGAGGCAGTACGATCGTAGTACTTCTACGATATGTACGATTTTGAAGCAGAAGGAGTCGATAAAGGCTATAACGCCAGCCAAGGGCGTTACGATTATTTCAAAGCTCCGGACCTCTATCCATGAAGAGATGGAGAATTTTCGAAACATTTTGAAAGGGAGGAAGAAACAAACCTCGTTGGACAGGTTTTTATTGAAACGCCCTGCAAGTGACAGCGAGGAAAGTGTGGCGAAAAGGGCAAAAGTTATCTCCTCCACCTCCGCCAGCATCCTCGTCTGATCTTCAAGGTAAATACACTGTAGCGCGATGCTGCGCGTGCTAATGCTTACGCAAGGAGCAAGCGGACAACGCGGTTCATACAGGTCTTTATTCAAACTGCAGCACTAAGCTGCTCAAGGCTGCACGCCCCGTCTATATCCTGAGGCCACGCCTCTCTCCCCGGCGTGGCCCACCCCCACTTGGTGTGCGGGGTGATGTCACCACGTCAGTGCTTTCGTGTCCGCCACAACACTTAATAAAACCAGTTTATTTCTTTACATTGAAGGAGTCTGGACTCCAGCAGAATACGGATAAAAGGATGGCAAGGCACAAACTCGTCCGAGAAGATGTTTATTCGTAAAACCAACTCGGGAACACTAAAAAGCCCGTTTATCGGGCTGCCTTATAAAGCAAAACCGAAACCGAAAGCCACGCCTCTCAAGCGAGGTGTGCTTTGGTGGTCACGTGATCCACAGGTGTAGCTCATTATACCCGCACGCGGGAGATGCTTTGGCGGTCATGTGACCAGCCACTCTGGCGCCGGGGATCCCCGCCGGTGACGTCACCGGCTGGAGCAAGGAGATTCTGATGCCGGTCTTGCTTGGGGGACCCATGGGTCGCTACAACATTCTCTTTTATTATGAACAGTATATACGAGGTCGTGCTTGTTTATACATTATTTGTTATTTATAAAGTACATTTTTCTTGTTTAAAAACACGTAACAAAAAAAATTGGTGTGGTTTTTTGGGGGCTGGAACGGATTAATAGCATTTCAATGCCTTTTAATGGGGAAATTTAATTTGAGAAACGAGCAAATTGAGTTATGAGCTCGGTCAAAGAACGAATTAAACTCGTAAGTCAAGGTTTCACTGTATATATATATATATATATATATATATATATATATATATATATATATATATATATATATATATATATATATATATATATATATATATATGTATATATATATATATATATATATATATATATATATATATATATATATATATATATATCCCCTTATAAAGGGAAGAGGAGGCGAAGAAGAAGAAGCAGTTATGACATAACACCTTGAATTATTTATTTAATTAGATACCTTTTACCAATCTACAACCAACATACCACCTTGAATGAATTCTTTATTTATTATGTACATTTTACCATCATCACTACATAAACATTTATTTATTTATTTTTTATTTTTTTAAGTGTAAAATCTACGCATCCCTTTTCTCAGGTTATTAGGTTTGGTCCTGTGTCCTTGATGATGACTTCTATTATTGTTGATATGAAAACACAGGATTCAGGACAATCATGATCTCATTATGTGAACTTCTATCAACAACAATGGGATCAACTTCTTTGTGTAGAAGTATTATTTTTCTAAGTACTGTACACATTAAATTGTCCAAGAGAACAGCAATAATTATCCTTTTTGCACAAAGGATAGCAAACTTCATTAGGAGCATTAAGAATAGCAAGCAGTTCATGAGGAGCATTAAGAATAGCAAACAGTTCATTAGGAGCATGAAGAATAGCAAACAGTTCATTAGGAGCATGAAGAATAGCAAACAGTTCATTCGGATCATGAAGAATAGCAAACAGTTCATTCGGATCATGAAGAATAGCAAACAGTTCATTCGGAGCATGAAGAATAGCAAACAGTTCATATGGAGCATGAAAATAGCAAACAGTTCCTTGGGAGCATGAAGAATAGCAAACAGTTCATTAGGAGCATGAAGAATAGCAAACAGTTCATTAGGAGCATGGAGAATAGCAAACAGTTCATTAGGAGCATGAAGAATAGCAAACAGTTCCTTAGGAGCATGAAGAATAGCAAACAGTTCATTGGGAGCATGAATAATAGAGTAAACCTTTCATTAGGAGCATGAAGAATAGCAAACAGTTCATTTGGAGCATGAAGAATAGCAAAAAGTTCCTTAGGAGCATGAAGAATAGCAAACAGTTCATTGGGAGCATGAAGAATAGCAAACAGTTCCTTAGGAACATGAGGAATAGCAAACAGTTCATTGGGAGCATGAATAATATAGTACACCATTCATTAGGAGCATGAAGAATAGCAAACAGTTCATTTGGAGCATGAAGAATAGCAAAAAGTTCCTTAGGAGCATGAAGAATAGCAAACAGTTCCTTGGGAGCATGAAGAATAGCAAACAGTTCATTGGGAGCATGAATAATAGAGTAAACCTTTCATTAGGAGCATGAAGAATAGCAAACAGTTCATTTGGAGCATGAAGAATAGCAAAAAGTTCCTTAGGAGCATGAAGAATAGCAAACAGTTCATTGGGAGCATGAAGAATAGCAAACAGTTCCTTAGGAACATGAGGAATAGCAAACAGTTCATTGGGAGCATGAATAATATAGTACACCATTCATTAGGAGCATGAAGAATAGCAAACAGTTCATTTGGAGCATGAAGAATAGCAAAAAGTTCCTTAGGAGCATGAAGAATAGCAAACAGTTCATTGGGAGCATGAAGAATAGTAAACATTTCATTTGGAGCATGAAGAATAACAAACCGTTAAATAGGAGCATGACGAATAGCAAACAGTTCATTCGGAGCCTGAAGAATAGCAATCAGTTCATTAGGAGTATGAAGAATAGCAATCAGTTCATTCAGAGCCTGAAGAATAGCAATCAGTTCATTAGGAGTATGAAGAATAGCAAACAGTTCATTCCGAGCATGAATAACAGCAAACAGTTCCTTCGGAGCATGACGAATAGCAAACAGTTCCTTAGGAGCATGAAGAATAGCAAACAGTTCCTTAAGAGAATGAAAAATTGCAAACATTTCTTTCGGAGCATGAAGAATATCAAACAGTTTCTTCGGAGCATGAAAAGTAGCAAACAGTTCCTTCGGAGAATGAAGAATAGCAAACAGTTCATTAGGAGCATGAAGAATAGCAAACAGTTCATTAGGAGCATGAAGAATAGCAAACAGTTCATTCGGTGCATGAAGAAAAGCAAACAGTTCATTCGGTGCATGAAGAATAGTAAACAGTTATTTAGGAGCATGAAGAATAGCAAACAGTTCATTCGGAGTGTGGTGATATGAATCCACAAAACTCCTTCTCTGTGGTGAGCTTTATTGAAATCAAAACGTCCACGTAATCTAAAAAGAGATTGAGCAATTATTAGCAAACGGCCATATAAAACCCTATAAAAAAGCAAGCCGTATAAAGGTGCGTCCATTATGCTTACCAGCTCGGATCGTCATAGAATACAGACAGTTCTCGCACGCATACCGAACCACCTATAAATGATTGCTTTTCTCAACCGCCAGGGAGGAACTGCAGCACATCACAACCATTATTTCATTCCATTCTCCCTCCAATAAAGAATTTCAGCGAAGCACGCGGGTATGTAATTCATGGTACTGCATATGAGGCACACAGATAAAGATTGTTATTTCGCAGAGCACCCATCTACAATCCCAAACGAAGCGGCTTCCGACTCACTCGTCCAGCTCGAGTACGATAACCGACAGAACTGATTTCAGACTCGACAATGTTGGACTCAGCCGGACTGGAGGAATCTACCTCGGGTCTCGAAGACTCCATGCGGATTGGAACATCACCGGCCCTGGAGAATCCGCAACCGGAGATGACAACACAGGTGTGTTAAGTGCTTCCAGCCCCGCCCCTTGGCCCTCACTCGTACCAGGACATGAATCGTCGCCACAAGGAGCTATATGCCGAACCGATATGCTCATTGTGCGTCCGTCCGCCATCCGAACCTGAGCGTATTCTGGAGTCGCCTCCAGCATGTGTACCCGATCAACCAGCGGTTCGTATTTACTATGACGGACCATCTGCTTCAAGAAAGCGGGCCAAGGTTCAGAAAGCCAGCCCGGCAGAGATTGCTCACTGGAGCTACGCCTCTGATAGTGGAACATCCGGTCGTGTGGAGTTTCATTTGTACCGGTGTATAGGAGGGTGCGGATGGCGTGCAACGCTTCAGGTAACGCTGAACCCCACTGAGTAGAGTTCAGGCCTCGAGTTTTCAAAGCCATTTCCATGGCCTTACAGACTATGCCATTAAATCGTTCGACTTGTCCATTCCCCTGCGGGTGATATGGAGTAGTACGGCTGGCAGTGATGCCTCGCTCCAGGACAAAGGTCCTCACCTGAGACATGAACGCCGCCCCCTTATCAGAATGCATGAAAGCCAGATATCCAAACAGTAGAAACAGCTGACGCAAGCAGCGAATGACTATAGCAGACGACATGTCAGTGCATGGAAACGCAAATGGGAATCGCGAATACTTGTCTACGACCGTGAGTATATAGCGGTGCGGCCCGACTGTGGTAAGGGTCCCTTAAAGTCTATACCCAATCTCTCCCAAGGACGGACGACTTGAATCAAGGTCCCCATTGGCGGCTTGTTGAAACTAGGCTAAATTTCAGCACACACTGAACACGATCGGCACAAGCGTCTGACGTCATCTACCGAGAACGGCAAATTGTGACGGCAAACAAAATGTGCGAGACGCGTCACCCCAGGATGGCATAGAGATTCATGAATCATTCACAAATCATCGGACGTCATGCCCGCGCAGACAGGTCGAGACAAAGCATCTGCTGCCAAATTATCACGACTTGGATGATAGACTATGTCAAAGCAATACTCGGCCAATTCGATTCACCATCTCGATATATTTTCGTTCTTAATGCGTTGTGCATGCCGGTGGTCGTACATGAATGCCACAGACTGCTGATCGGTCATGAGTTGAAACTTCTTGCCCAATAGAAAGTGACACCATCGCCTGATCGACTCCACTATAGCATATGCCTCTTTCTCGATAGCAGAGTGTTTGCATTCACTGTCGCTCAAGGTGCGCGAAAAGAACACCAAAGGCTTCCCCCCACTGGGTCTGTGTCGCAGCGATCGCACAATCAGAAGCGCCTGTTTCGACTAGGAAGGGTTTTGTCTCGTCAATGGAGGTCACGCAGGCGCCTGCTATGTTTTCTTGCAACTGCTGGAATGTGCCTTGGCTCCCATCGTTGGAGGGAATGCCTTACAATCCACAAGAGGATGAATCTTTTCCAAGTAGCCTTGGCCCCACCAAGAGTAATGTGCAAACAGCCTCGGGGCACGATGCAGAGACGCACGATCACACGGAGCCACCATCTTGAGCAAAGAGCGCAGTCTCTCGGCGTCAGGGTTTATCTCGCCTCCAGTCACTGTGTACCCGAGAAGATCAATTCTGGGCTCAAGACGAGAAGTCTGGGCCAAATATTTACATTTCTCCTCGTTGAAAGTCAAATGGTACTGTTGGGCCACCCACAGGAATCTGCGCAAATTGGCATCATGATATTCTTGATCATGGCCGCAAACCATCACATTGTCAACGTACACAAAGATGTCTTTCAATTGCTCTTTAGCAATAATGTCATCAATGTCGCGCTGGAAACAAGTTACCCCATTTGTTACTCCGAAAGATATGCGATGGAATTGATAGAGCCTTTGGCCAGATTCTAACCCAGTATAGGGCCTGTCAGACTCACGTATAGGTATCTCATGGTACGCACTTCTTAGGTCCAAGGTACTGAACACGTGGAACTTAGCCACGTCACGTACCATATCATCCAATTTGGGTAAAGGATATGCATCAAGCTGTGTGAATCTATTAATAGTCTGTGAATAATCCATGACCATGCGCCTCCGGTGATTAGACGTATGCACCACGAGCACCTGGGCCGTCCACGGCGAACTACTAGGCTCTATAATGCCCTCCCGTAGCAACCGTTTAGTCTCATCAGCGATGAACTGTGTGTCAGTGTGGGTGTACCATCTAGACTTTATGGTCTGGGTCTACAATCGGCAGTTAAGCTAGGAAAGAGAGCAAGGGGCTCGATAGCCATCTCAGCCAGACCTCAAACAGAAAGGTTATTCTCCCCGGCCCCGAACTGCATTTCCAACCGTCCATGTCTCTGCAAAGAAGTCATGGCCCAGCAACACATTGGCGCATAAGTTTGACATTATCATGAGTTTTATATCAGGATACACAATATCGTTGACAACCACATTAACAATGCACATTCCCTTTGTGCGTGTCCACAGGCCTGAAGATGCCATGTAGATTCACTTCGTAACTGGGCCGACCGTCCACCCGTGTTGTTTGACCAGCGCTTGACTGACATAACTTGCGCTGCTTCATGCATCGATCAGCACGTCGGCAGCTTTCCCTCGACGAGTGCCAGTAGCACGGCGCTGGAAAGGCTCCGAGACAGGCCCGGGTTTCCGGAGTGGGCTTCCCGCGAAGGATTAATTCCTGCAAGGGTAAGTCGCATCTTCACTGAGCGACAAACCTTTGCAAAGTGTCCTTTCTTCCTGCAAGTATGACACATCGCATCCTTGGCGGGACAAAGAGCCCAGGCATGCCGTCGGTTTCCGTAAAAATAGCACTTTGCATTCTCGGGAGGGGAGATTGCAGCGGCTGTACCCTGGGCTTCTTCTTCGGCTTTGCTCGGCATAAGAGGCTAGATCCGTGTAAGCTTCAGCGGTAGCTCCTGCTGTTATGTAAGGCCGTCCGTATGCCTCGGAGCAAGTTTGCATGAGCTGTAAGACACGAGCTTGATCGTAAGCATCCTGGAGGATCATAGCTGTTTTCACCATTAATCTTAGCCGTATCGCAGGGGACGAGAGGCCAGTTACGAAGGCGTCTCACATCAAATCATCTGCTCTCTCAGCGGCCGTTCGAGCCTCTGTCATGCAGTCCTTCCCGAGTTTCCTCAATTCCTGAAGATAACGTTCAAGAGGCTCCGATGGATCCTGTCTCCGCATAGCGAGCATGTGCCTCGCGTGCTTTAGCACTATGAGGCTTTACGTAGATTTCTTGTAATGCCTCACGGCGGTCGCATAGGTTTCACAATGTGAGATGTAGTCGAAAACGGTGTTGGACAGGTGACAGGTGAGCACAGACAATTTTTGCTCATTGGACATATCTGGCAGCATGGCAGTATAATTCGTCAAAGACTGAAGCCAATGTTCCCATTGACTCGCTGCATCCGTCGCCTGAGGGTCCCCAATGAACATCTTGAGTCTCAGTAACTTGTTCATGTTGTCTCTGAGCGAAGGGTTTGATCTCAACAAAAAAATATGGTGATATGAATCCACAAAACTCCTTCTCGATAGTGAGCTTTATTGAAATCAAAACGTCCACATAATCTAAAAAGAGATTAAGCAATTATTAGCAAACGGCCATATAAAACCCTATAAAAAGCAAGCCGTATAAAGGTGCGCCCATTATGCTTACCAGCTCGGATCGTCACAGAATACAGACAGTTCTCGCACGCCTACCCAGCCACTTATAAATCATTGCTTTTCTTAACCGCCAGGGAGGAACTGCAGCAGATCACAACCATTATTTCATTACAAGGAGCATGAAGAATAGCAAACAGTTCATTAGGAGCATGAAAAATATCAAACAGTTCATTAAGAGCACTAGGGCGTGCCCGTACGTGGGTGCAAAAAAACATGCGTGCAAACAACAACAACAAAAAAAAACTTTGAAACCACGTGGCAGTAACGACCACAGAACCCACCCCTCTATTTACATGAAATGGTTTGGTCCATTCGCAAAGCCAAAGCGAACGGCTTGCGAGTACGGTAGAACCCCCCCCCCCTCTATTTACATGAAATGGTTTGGTCCATTCGCAAAGCCAAAGCGAACGGCTTGCGAGTACGGTGACCATACCTTGGGAACCACTTGTCCGATTAATTTCAAACCTTGAAAAGGCACATCCTCGGGTCCCCAGCAATATACCTGGCAAGTTTCAAGTATATCGGACCCGTGGTTGTCGAGAAACAGCGGTCACAGACAAACACACAGACACACACACATACACACAGAGATTACTGGAATTATAGATAGATACACACACACATACACACACACACACAGAGATTACTGGAATTATAGATAGATGAGGAATAGCAAACAGTTCCTTCGGAGCATGAAGAATAGCAAACAGTTCATTAGGAGCATGAAGAATAGCAAACAGTTCATTAGGAGCATGAGCAATAGCAAACAGTTCCTTCGGAGCATGAAGAATAGCAAACAGTTCATTAGGAGGATGAAGAATAGCAAACAGTTCATTAGGAGTATGAAGAATAGCAAACAGTTCATTAGGAGCATGAAGAATAACAGTTCATTGGGAGCAGGAAGAATAGCAAACAGTTCATTGGGAGCATGAAGAATAGCAAACAGTTCATTAGGAGCATGAAGAATAGCAAACAGTTCATTCGGAGCATGAAATTAGTAATCAGTTCATTTGGAGCTTGAAGAATAGTAAACAGTTAATTGGGAGCTTGAAGAATAGTAAACAGTTCATTTGGAGCATGAAGAATAGCAAACAGTCCATTAGGAGCATGAAATGAGTAATCAGTTAATTAGGAGCATGAAGAATAGTAAACAGTTAATTGGGAGCTTGAAGAATAGTAAACAGTTCATTTGGAGCATGAAGAATAGCAAACAGTCCATGAGGAGCATGAAATTCGTAATCAGTTCATTAGGAGCTTGAAGAATAGTAAACAGTTAATTGGGAGCATGAAGAATAGTAAACAGTTCATTTGGAGCATGAAGAATAGCAGGCAGTCCATTAGGAGCATGAAATTAGTAATCAGTTCATTAGGAGCTTGAAGAATAGTAAACAGTTAATTGGGAGCTTGAAGAATAGTAAACAGTTCATTTGGAGCATGAAGAATAGCAAACAGTCCATTAGGAGCATGAAATTAGTAATCAGTTAATTAGGAGCATGAAGAATAGTAAACAGATCATTAGGAGCTTGAAGAATAGTAAACTTCATTTGGAGCATGAAGGTTAGCAAACATTTCATTAGGAGCATGAAGAATAGTAAACATTTCATGAGGAGCATAAAGAAGAGCAAACAGTTAATTAGGAGCATGAAGAATAGTAAACAGTTCATTAGGAGAATGAAGAATACTAAATAGTTCATTAGGAGCATGAAGAATAGCAAACATTTCATTATGAGCAGGAAGAATAGCAAATATTTCATTAGGACCAGGAAGAATAGTAAACATTTCATTAGGAGCATGAAGAATAGCAAACAGTTCATTAGAAGAATGAAGAATAGCAAACATTTCATTTGGAGCATGAAGAATAGCAAACATTTCATTAGGAGCATGAAGGATAGCAAACAGTTCATTAGAAGAATGAAGAATTGCAAACATTTCATTAGGAGCATGAAGAATAGCAAACATTTCATTAGGAGCATGAAGAATAGCAAACAGTTCCTTGGAAGCATGAAGAATAGTAAACAGTTCATTCGGAGCTTGAAGAATAGCAAACAGTTCCTTGGGAGCATGAAGAATAGTAAACATTTCATTTGGAGCAGGAAGAATAGTAAGCATTTCATTAGGAGCATGAAGGATAGCAAACAGTTCTTTAGAAGAATGAAGAACAGCAAACATTTCATTCGGAGCATGAAGAATAACAAACATTTCATTAGGAGCATGAGGAATAGCAAACAGTTCATTAGGAGCATGAAGAATAGCAAACAGTTCATTAGGAGCATGAAGAATAGCAAACAGTTCATTCGGAGCATGAAGAATAGCAAACAGTTCATTAGGAGCATGAAGAATAGTAAACAGTTCATTAGGAACATGAAGAATAGCAAACAGTTCATGCGGAGCATGAAGAATAGCAAACAGTTCATTAGGAGCATGAAGAATAGTAAACAGTTCATTAGGAGCATGAAGAATAGCAAACAGTTCATTAGGAGCATGAAGAATAGCAAACAGTTCCTTGGGAGCATGAAGAATAGCAAACATTTCATTAGGAGCATGAAGGATAGCAAACAGTTCATTAGAAGAATGAAGAATTGCAAACATTTCATTAGGAGCATGAGGAATAGCAAACAGTTCATTAGGAGCATGAAGAATAGCAAACAGTTCATTAGGAGCATGAAGAATAGCAAACAGTTCATTCGGAGCATGAAGAATAGCAAACAGTTCATTAGGAGCATGAAGAATAGTAAACAGTTCATTAGGAACATGAAAAATAGCAAACAGTTCATTCGGAGCATGAAGAATAGCAAACAGTTCATTAGGAGCATGAAGAATAGTAAACAGTTCATTAGGAGCATGAAGAATAGCAAACAGTTCATTTGGAGCATGAAGAATAGCAAACAGTTCATTAGGAGCATGAAGAATAGTAAACAGTTCATTAGGAGCATGAAGAATAGCAAACAGTTCAGTAGGAGCATGAAGAATAGCAAACAGTTCATTAGGAGCATGAAGAATAGTAAACATTTCATGAGGAGCATGAAGAATAGCAAACAGTTCATTTGGAGCATGAAGAATAGTAAACAGTTCATTTGGAGCATGAAGAATAGTAAACAGTTCATTAGGAGCATGAAGAATAGTAAACAGTTCATTAGGAGCATGAAGAATAGTAAACATTTCATGAGGAGCATGAAGAATAGTAAACATTTCATGAGGAGCATGAAGAATAGCAAACAGTTCATTAGGAGCATGAAGAATAGTAAACAGTTCATTAGGAGCATGAAGAATAGCAAACAGTTCATTAGGAGCATGAAGAATAGCAAACAGTTCATTAGGAGCATGAAGAATAGCAAACAGTTCATTAGGAGCATGAAGAAGAGTAAACAGTTCATTAGGAGCATGAAGAAGAGTAAACAGTTCAATAGGAGCATGATAGCCTCTTCACTTCATTTGAACTAATGAACATCACATTAATTGGAGGTCATTTTGAAGGTATAATTGACTTATCTTTCACAGAATAAAGATTTTCTTCAGACATTACAATGAAATGTTATCAATATACAGGAAGTGAAAAAAAGGCTGGATTTAAGTGTCAATGTGCTTATCTTCAAGCTGACATTAACAACGACTTGAATTTTTGTTTTGTTATTTTTATTTTGCAGAAAAGTTTGCAAAGAGAATTCACTGTAAAAGTCTCGGGAAAAGCCACTAAATCGATTTTTTTTATTTCCTGAAGTTAATTGCTGCTTTCAGAAGTTATATTTCACATTGCATGGTGTGTCTGAGGAAGTTGAATACCTACATAACATGTATCCAAAAATCTTAGTTATTTGAGGGTATAACTCACCCTGAGTTGCTTGGATCTTCCATTTCTCCCTGTTCTGTTGGATGACCTCCCACCAGGTGGCCTTGAATCTCTTGACATCAACGGAGATGACCGGGCGATCGGTGGACGCCGTTCCATCGGACGTCATGCTCTGGGTGCTGGCCCTCCGGCCTTCCCTCTTCCCCAAGCTGCTCAGGCTGTTCAATCACCCCGCCGACAACAAGCAAGGGTCTCACTCGGTGCACACACGAATCGGACGCTCACATGCCCACAAATCCCTCAAGTACGGGGAAGTCCTTTGACATGAGCCTAGTAACTTGTGCCTTCTGCTGCTCTACTCGCTCTCATGTTGTCTGCTCTACCTATCCTGACAATCGGCTTCATAGCAAAGCACATTAGTCTGTTTTCTGCCTTTACTTTTGTGCCGTTTTGAAAACCAAGTGTGAATATATGTGCTTCTTTTTTTCATAAAATCAATGCACAGAACCTCTTAAGCATTGTAACAGATTGCGTGGTAAAACTTTTTCCATTATGAGTATGAACAGCAGAACTATTCTTGGGCAGCCGGATCCATCTTGGTATTTCAAAAGCTAAAGATATTTCAAAATTTTGGTATTTCAAAAACTAAAAGATGCAGACGCACGGAACGCCACAAAACTTGGAATGCCGAAGGATAATGGTAAATAAAATATATGAAACAAATTGGAGAATCAGTAAAAGTTTACATTTGAAAAATCTGCGCTTTCAAGTCGCCAGAGCCGATGTTTCGGCAAGAATCCACTCGCCTTGGTCACTGCAGGTGTTGAAGTGAAGAAGAAGCTAGAAAATCGTCACGTGACTTCAACCGTTGGTAGTGTGAATTTGTCTGTTGACCAATCCAGGTGTCACATGACGATTGCAGATGATGGCATAGCCTTGTCCAAAAAGACTTGGTAAGTGTGGTTCCCCTTTTGGTCTTTTTTAAAAGCAGGAAGTAACAAGAACATTATCACGTCTGGTGAACAACAACAACGCTGCTGGATAGATGCACTTTAACCTGCATGGACACACCTTTGATCATCGTCAAGTGGTTTTGGTGTGAAGGAATCCATTTTGGAATGAGTTGAATGACCCTCTCTCAACAAAAGGGGTGGTTTGTGATTTAAGCTGTCACAGACGTGGGACAAGGCTATAACATCTCTCCCATGTCGTCTGCAACCGTCATGTGACACCTGGATTGGTCAACAGACCAATTCACACGACCAACGGTTGAAGTCACGTGGCGATTTTCAAGCTTCTTCTTCACTTCAACCTCTGCAGTGACCAAGGCGAGTGGGTTCTCGTCGAAACATCGGCCGACTTGTCAGTCCAGATTTTTCAATGATAAACTTTTACTGATTTAATTCGCCCGGATGAATCATCACAACCTGCATTAATTAAAATGGAGAATCGTTCCCAGGATTCTATCAATTTTGTGCAGCAAAGTTTCGTGAAGGAAAAAAGGAATAAAGCTAGGCCCATTTTTATCAAGCCATAAAACATTATCAAGCCATGTCAAGAATGAGAAGTTCAATTTGGTCATGTTACAACGTATGGAACAAAACAAGGAAAAAAAATAACATTCCTACTAAATCCAGTGCACAGACTTGGTGTCTCAACTCCATTCTTAAGACCATGAAGCATATTCCTAAGTATTTGCTCCAGCGTTTCTTGTTGAGCTTTATACGTATCCCTTGACAAAATGGGTCGCTTACCTGCTGCATCGGAAAGGACTTGTTGTGTCTGGAGTGGTGTCTTCAAAAAGGGAGTTCAGCACTTTGTCAGCAACATCGGTAAACAAAGTCATCGTGGGTTCCACGATGAAATCGATGAATCCTGTGGGCATTCAGTAATGAATTCTGGGAATTAACCTACAATTTGAACGAATAACATTGATCCTGAACCAATAGCAATTCCCATCGAAATGGATTTTTTTTTTTAACTTTGAAGAGAAGTGAAAGATATTCCAGAAAAGGTGCACACAATCTGTGCTGATTCCCACCCAACTCCTGATAGAAAGTAAAATTAGAAAAGAAAATCAGACAGAATATTTTGTTTGAGCCGTGTTAACCACAATACGTTTGCAATTTGGTGGATCAGCAGCAAAGCTCCTCCAGGTACCAAGAACATTGATTCCCTTTGCTATTGTATCTAACAGCGGCCCCACTGCTTTACTGTTACACTGTTACTGTTATTTGAATTGCCTTTTACCCCTCAGTTACTGCATTCCACCATGAACTTCAATAAAAAAATCTAA